>NC_068939.1:54076326-54100758 GCF_016801865.2 Culex pipiens pallens
TCTCCACCCCAGAGAAGAACTGAGTAGTGCGGTGCCTGTGTGGACGCTCAGTACTGTTTTTTGTGCTATTTTCTATTTTTTGAATAACCAAACAATTTTTTTTACCATTCATTTATTTTTATTTTCCTTTTTTCATTTAAGATGCTAAGCTTGATTTTATAATTTACAGAATCAAGAATCTTAGCCATAAAACAGTATAAACCGCTTAGAATGATTTCAAAAAAATATATACATTAGATACCGAGTTAATTTTTTTTCAAGTATTTTTCTAACTTGTGTGTTTACTTTAATTTAATTTTAGATTAAATTAAAATAATTTAAAATTCTATTTATTGGTAAATTCAATTATATAGGTAGTTACAATTTTGGAAAAACACAAAAACATTTATTTGAATTCCATTAAAACCGACATGGAAGCATAACCCAACAGTTCTACCCATTAACAATGATACTTGAATATATTTTGGAATACGCTTCTAATAGCGTACATTAGGGTTTAATAACAAAATCTATTTTCCAGCACAGTAAATTATCAGTTCTTTTTGTTCCCAAAAGTTTGAGAATGATTGGTTCTGCTCACTAAATTTGGACAACTTTATTTTTTTCCATACAACCGTATTACACCCTAAGCGTACATATTTCTCCTACTTTTCCACATAATTAAAAAAAACAATCCATTTTCCGGTTTGATCACGCTATTTTAAAAACTAAATCAGCAAACTTAAAGTGTGTTCAAAATATTTCATTCAATGTATCAAACCAAATTTGTTTGCAAAACTAACAATCCGTTTTAAAACTTGTTGAAAGTCTCGATAAAATTGTTATTTTGTATAACATTAACCTTTATTTGTTGAAGAAACTTTTTTTTTTCTTTATTTAAGATTTAGCATTTATTTTCCTATAACATTAAAATTTTTTTAAAATATTTAATGGATCTCGGGATTCTTGTTACTCTCCGGGTACCCTTGGAATTGGAGAACAAACGTTTTTCTGTTGATTTTTCCTGCTCAAAATAGCAGGGTTGCGAATGAGCGAGCGCTCACGGAAAGCGTGCTCGATCACGCTTACCGGGGCGTTTTGCGCTCACGTGAGCTGGTGAGCCAAAGTAGGTAGTTGTTTTTTCCCTGTTGAAGCATCTGCCTGTTTGAAACGAAGTTTCTAGAACTATCTCAAAATCATTGAAAAAAATCATTGACTTGAAGAGATGCACTGATATGTACAAAAAATGAATTAATTGACAAATGTTTATTTTATGTTGAGCAATTCTCTACGAAATCGGTCTTTTTTCTTCAATTTTAATATTTGTATTAAACATCCGACTGAAACTTTTTTGGTGCCTTCGGTAAGCCCAAAGAAGCCATTTTGCATCATTAGTTTGTCCATATAATTTTCCCTACAAATTTGGCAGCTGTCCATACAAAAATGATGTATGAAAATTCAAAAATCTGTATCTTTTGAAGGAATTTTTTGATCGATTTGGTGTCTTCGGCAAAGTTGTAGGTATGGATACGGACTACACTGGAAAAAAGTAATACACGGAAAAAAAATTGGTGATTTTTTTATTTAACTTTTTAACACTAAAACTTGATTTCTAAAAAAACACTATTTTTATTTTTTTTTATTTTTTGATAT
Source organism: Culex pipiens pallens (assembly GCF_016801865.2). Taxonomy (NCBI): domain Eukaryota; kingdom Metazoa; phylum Arthropoda; class Insecta; order Diptera; family Culicidae; genus Culex; species Culex pipiens. The sequence goes on from NC_068939.1 coordinate 54,077,959, forward strand.
GTTTTAGAGGACATAAAATGCCAACTTTTCAGAAATTTCCAGGTTGTGCAAAAAATCATTGACCGAGTTATGAATTTTTTAATCAATACTGATTTTTTCGAAAAATCGAAATTTTGGTCGCAAAAATTTTTCAACTTCATTTTTCGATGTAAAATTGCACCGTTTTGAAGTTATAGCCATTGTTATGTAACTTTTTTCAAAATAGTCGCAGTTTTTAATTTTTTTAAATTAGTGCACATGTTTGTCCACTTTTGAAAAAAATATTTTTGAAAAGCTGAGAAAATTCTCTATATTTTGCTTTTTAGGACTTTGTTGATACGACCTTTAGTTGCTGAGATATTGCAATGCAAAGGTTTAAAAACAGGAAAATTGATGTTTTCTAAGTCTCACCCAAACAGCCCACCATTTTTTAATGTCGATATCTCAGCAACTATTGGTCCGATTTTCAATGTTAAAATATGAAGCATTTGTAAAATTTTCCGATCTTTTCAAAAAAAATATTTTCAAAATTTTCAAATCAAGACTAACATTTTAAAATGGCGTAATATTCAATGTTTGGCCTTTATGAAATGTTAGTCTTGATTTGAAAATTTTGAAAATATTTTTTTGAAAAGATCGAAAAATTTCACAAATGTTTCATATTTTAACATTGAAAATCGGACCATTAGTTGCTGAGATAACGACATTTAAAAATGGTGGCCTGTTTGGGTGAGACTTAGAAAACATCAATTTTCCAGTTTTTAAACCTTTGCATTTCAATATCTCAGCAACTAAAGGTCGTATCAACAAAGTCCTAAAAAGCAAAATATAGAGAATTTTCTCACCTTTCCAAAAATATTTTTTTCAAAATTGGACAAACATGTTCACTAATTTAAAAAAATGAAAAACTGCGACTATTTTCAAAAAAGTTACATAAAAATGGCTATAACTTCAAAACGGTGCACTTTATCAAAATTTCACTAAAGTACTTTTTGATTGCAAATTCAATTTTTCAATTTCAATTCAATTCATGTTTATTTCTTGTACTAAGCATAATACATTTTAATTTATAAACTAGTGTAGAGTTATGGAGATCCTTGCAGCTACAGCATTATCAGTAATCATTGGATTAAATTAACTTGTTATAATAGGTGAGATTTAACGAAAGCAGAAAAATTCAATTACAAAAAAACTGCTAAAATTGCTAATAGGTGGATAGAGGGAAGAGAAACTTAAAGCTATATCACAGAGGGATAAATGTCAGATTTATTCTGACGTCGAAAAACTACTGGTTTTCAGACCTAGGCAGTCCCCAGGTACTTCACCATCAGCTCTTGCAGCGCACAGAACTGCTCAAGCTTAGATTGGCAGGAACTGAGACGGCTAAACATATCCCTCGCCAGCGAGAGAAATTCTGTGAGGGTGAAGAGGCCACCATCACTCGTGTTGTCCGGAGCCGGACCGTTTCCGTTGGCTGGTGTAAGTGCGGCTAAATCCTGGCGGGTTCGGGTTACCGGTCGAGGGACGACCAGTCGAAGTCCTAAGAGGCTGATGCGTCGCTGGGTTTTTCCGCTTTTCCAGCGCCTCAAGGTACGTCTTCCGCGCGGTGCACCCGCGGTAGTTTGCCGTGTGGTTGCCATCGCAGTTCGCACACTTCACTTTTTCCTTCTGCTGCTCAGCCAAAGGTGTATACCTTGACCGACGTTCTGAGAATTCGCATCGCAAATTCGCAATCACCATCCATCAAAACTTTATCAATTTTTGCAGCAGGAAGGTCGAGAACACTGATGGGTGGGTTACGCTTTAGCTTCGGCGTGGTTTTACCTTTCGCTGGTATTGGTGTGTTAGTTGACGATTGTTTATCATCGTCTCCTTCATCGTCGTCATCGTTGTCGGACAATAGTTGAAATTGTTTGAGGTTGGAACTGTTAACGTGGAAGTTCCCGGGTTGCTGGTGGATTGACCACCTCCAGATTGCTGCTGCTGCTTGTTCCGGTTGGCCATCTGCCTGGTCACGATCGAGCTCGGAACGGTGACGCTCGAAGTTGACTTAGTCGAATCAACTGCCGCCGTAAGTACGATGCTGGGGCGTCTTGGGTCGGGCGAGGAGGAATTCTTGGTGCGGTGTAAAGAACCATTTTGGCCGCGTCCCCGAAGTGAACTCGAGTTGCCACGGACACGACCGTTCTTTCCCATCGCGGGGAAGTTAACTCGCGTGTAATTTGTTACACTTTAACCGTGAAAACGAACGATATCCGCGGAGCACCAAAACACTTGCTGTTGGTGGCTGCAGTGTTACCAGCTCGATGCAAATTCAATTTTACATCGAAAAATGAAGTTGAAAAATTTTTGCGACCAAAATTTCGATTTTTTGAAAAAATCGGTATTGATTAAAAAATTCATAACTCGGTCAATGATTTTTTGCACAACCTGGAAATTTCTGAAAAGTTGGCAATTTATGTCCTCTAAAACATTTAAAAAAAAAATAGTGTTTTTTTGCAAATCAAGTTTTAGTGTTAAAAAGTTAAATAAAAAAATCGCCAATTTTTTTTTACCGTGTATTATTTTTTTCCAGTGTAGTCCGTATCCATACCTACAACTTTGCCGAAGACACCAAATCGATCAAAAAATTCCTTCAAAAGATACAGATTTTTGAATTTTCATACATCATTTTTGTATGGACAGCTGCCAAATTTGTATGGAAAATGATATGGACAAACTAATGATGCAAAATGGCTTCTTTGGGCATACCGAAGGCACCAAAAAAGTTTCAGTCGGATTATAAAATACAAAAAAAAAAAATCGAATGACCGAAATCCTAGAGAACTGCTCTGTTTTTAGAATCCGGAGTTTTGACTCAAAGCGGTTTTAAAACATCAAAAAATAATATTTTTTGTTCTCGTGTCAATTGTGGCTGTTTTTTTAACTGATATTCCCTTCTTTATATGACAGGATAAATTAAATTATTTTTTGTTATGTTCAAAATTATGTATTCTCACACTTTGTTGCGACTAAATCATGCATCAAGTAATTAAAAAAATCAAATTGTTCATTAACTTGAAACTTGAAACGGTGAGGCATTCCAAACCTCTTTTTAAACCTAGACTCTCATTCACCCGAGACTGCCGACCAGTGACTCCACCGAGACTGGTTTTTACCAATGGGGACGACTCCTACAAGACAAATCTCGTCTCGTAAAATGCCACTGGGGCCGACTGGCATCGAACCCAGGTCAACTGGAAATAGTTTATTAAATAAACAATCAAAAAAGCGTGTAAAGTGGATTCATAGATGTCAAAAATAAAATAACGCGAAATTAAACAAGACAACTTCCTGTAATTTCCAAATAAATCACGTTTGAACAAACAAAAACGACTACCGGAAATGCGCACTGGATTCGCAGGACTTTAAATATCACACTTGAACGCATACTTCCCACTTGTGAGTGGTGAAGCTAGTTCATCAATTTGGGTATTTCCGTTCTCAGCATAATTCTGCGCGCCAGTCTTTTGATCTCATTTGGAATGTTCCTGGAAAAAGAACTCCAATCAGTCCCTTTTAACGTAAAAAAACACAATAGACCTTCCAGGACTTACTCGTACTGAATGAGGACCGGTTTCATTGCCTTCGGAACGTAGATGTTCTGCCGGTTGCGCAACATTCCTCCGACGATGGCACGCGCCATCGTTTTGGCGGAATAAACGGGCACCCTTCCAAGCACGCTAAAAATGGCAAATATTGATGAACCTTGCTTGGCTCCCAAACTCGATCGGCGGTTCTTACTTGGCCTTGTCCAGCGCGTCGATGAGGTCCTTGCGGGTGTTGATGAAGTACGGGTAGACGGTCGTGGTGAACACCTCGTTCTGCAGCCCGTCACAGTACAGCTCATCGTTGAAGGCTTCCATCAGGCCGCGGACGCCGTACTTGGAAGCCACGTAGGCGCACAGCCGTCCCAGCGGAAGGTATGCTATGAGAGAGGGGGAGGAAAAGAGTAGGGGAATTTTCCAGGTGACTTAGAGGAATATTTTTTTTTTTAAGGCATAACTTACCGGCTGCCGAAGCAACGGCCACAATGTGACCCTTTCGGCGCGATACCATTCCGTCGATGAAGGTTCGGATGGTCTGGAAAACAAGTGGGAATAAAATGTTAAAAGAGGTTCCATAATCTTCAACATCAAATAACAAAAAGTTTAGTAAATAACTGTTCATGGGAATTTTTTATTTTGTTTTGATTGATGGATCCTACTCTTTGCAAATTTTTCCGACTCCGTCTCCATGTACCCAAATACAACTAAACTTAACAGTAGGTTGAAAAGGTGCAAGGGTTTCATTCAATTTTAATGATGAATGAATGATTATCTCGTGCACGTGAGCGTTGGAGTTATTAAATATTCAAAACTCAAACAATTCACACTCAATTGCGTGATCACACATTGCTTCTAGCAGTGTTAATAACAGGTCATTAGACAATAAAGCGGATGCAGTTGATACTTCGATTTTACAAACAAGTCCCTGTTTTCATTCAGAACGCAGCCTTCTGCATTGAATTTTCATACAAAATATAGCATTTTTGCAAAACATGTTTCTACATACCCAAAAGTGCGACAGCAAGTTGATCTCCAGCACCTTCTTCAAATCCTCCGGCGTTCCTTCCCGGACGGACATCAGCGGCAACACGCCGGCATTGTTCACCAGAATGTCCACCTGCCCGAGGCTGCTCTCGACACTCTTTCGCAGCTCCTGAACCGATTCATAGCTGGAAATGTCCGCCTGAAAGCACAAATAGTCAAAGAGAGTTATGACTCAGTTATAACGATGTTTTCATCGACTGCTATCAGCACTTGACTTGAAGCAAAACTGGTCGGGAAATGGCAACTCTCGATTGCATAAGCATGTGCATTTCACTTGCACTTTTCACTGCAACGAACCTTCGAGGCTCAATGTGTTCATTTTCTCTGGGTTGTGCTGGCTTGACACCCTCGATAATTTTTTATTGCAAAAACGTCTAAATGTACAATAGTAAAAAAAAAACACTTAATTGAGTCTTAAAGAAACTTTGCTATCCAAAGCATTAGCTTCAAATGAACATGTGACAAGCAAGCACAACTTTGACGAACCTCTTCGCGAAGCACCACCACCATGGGCTGACGCTGGATGCAGCTAAGCATAATCACATTGAGTGCAAGTAGCAGCCAACTGCAGCGTAATGTGCGGTAATTGCCCCTATGCAGGTTGAATCAATGGCTTTGAGCTGCATTAGCACTTGCGTTCGTTGCATTTCTTATTAGAAGCCACTAGGCAGATCTTTAAAAGTAGAGTTAAAATAAGTTCGTAATGCAAAATTTTTAGCTGTTTTGAAGTTTGAAACAAAGTATACCAAAAAATTGAACAGGAATAATCAGTAATTACACAAATTCTAAAGAACTCACCTTGTAGAACTTCGCCTTCACACCGTGCTGCTGGTGCAAGTCCTGGACAGTCTTCTCCCCGTTCACCGCGTCCAGGTCAACGACCGCCACGTGACACCCATTCCGTGCCAACTGGAAGCAAATCTCCCGACCTAGCCCGTTCGAGCCACCCGTCACGAGGGCCAACTGACCGCGGATGTCCTTCTTCGGTGGACCAACAAACAGCCCTACCACGTACTTGACCAGAATCGGTACCAGCAGCACCAGAAACGTGCCGGCATCGATCAAGCAACTCAGCACAAACTTGACCGTTATCAGCCCACCTGATCCGGATCCGGATCCATCGCGTAGCTTCCGGAAGGAATCCCCACGGGGTGCCGCCTCGTACGGACTGCCGCCGATGTTGCGCAAGCTCTGCATATCTTCCGGGTTTCCTTTGTACCACTGCACCACAAGACTACGGCAAATTGCTGCACGCCGAACGATAGTCGGCCCGAAGTCGGCTAGAGTCTAAGTTGGACTGCTGGATGGCAGTTGGCAGCTTTTCCCGCGAGCTTGTAGCAAACTGTGCTTAAATGCTAGCCTAGACAGAAAAAAAGAGTGTGAGAAGGTACTGCACGTGCTTCGGTTGGCGCTGCATTGGTATTACCCTGCCCTGGCCACTCACCCGTCCCGTTTGAGGCATTTTGCACGGGTACCCAGGTCAGTAACGAGCAAGCGAGTATGCTGAGTGAGGCAGGTTAATTGATTTCGTACTAATACGATCGCGGTTGTTTTGGTTGCTGATGACTCAAATTATTGTTTTGATAGTATTTAGGTTTTAAATGCTCTAAAAAGTAACTTAAGGGGATACAAACATTTAAAAAATATCTAAATTGCATTTTTTGTTATTAAATGCACTAAAAAAAGTTGTCAATCACTCCTTTAATATTCATAAAAATATTTCATGATTAAAGTGCGTTAATAGTAGTTTATGCAACAAGTTGCAAAAAGAGGATTTTTTCAGCACGAGTCGTACATTTATCCAACGAGGTTCACCGAGTTGGATAAATACGAAGAGTTTTGAAAAAATCAAGTTTTGTAACGAGTTCCATACAACGTTTTTTGCAATTCCAAAAAACACACACTGATTGAAATTTTATGTCAAATTTTCATGTATTTTGTCAATAAATCGTTTAAATAAAAAAAATGTTGAAAAGTGTTACTTTTCGAAAAAAGTGCTGAAAAGTTCAACTTTTCAGCACCCATTTTAGTGCTGAAAAGTAGAACTTTTCAGCATTTATTTTGAAAAGTGTTGCTATTCGATTCTGTTATTTTTGGTACAGAAAAGTAGGCTATTTCGTCGTTCAAGAATGACAGGAAAAGTAAGTAGTTTCACGACGGAATTGCAAAAAGACAATTTAAGCTTGAAATTTTGTCATGCTAAAAGCAACCTGTCAAACTTTCTAATCGTTTGCTCGAAACACCGAATTGATTTACGAGTGCCACGATGACTCAAGATTTTTTTTTTTTTTTTTTTTTAATTTATATTTATTCAAATTTCTTTTCCATGTACATTCATTCAGTTAAAATATTATTGAGTGTCCAATCACAAACGATGACTTTTCACCTCAATTTTAAATACTAGCAACTTTCATTTATTCATGAAATATTGTAGCTTTCGCTATTCAGTGATTTCAAATGTAGGAGGTCCTACATGTACAAAAGGGAAAAGGGATACCTTAAAACTAACTTATAAACTATATAAAGAGCGGATCAATGCAGCTGAAGACTGCAATGATTTTTGTCGAAATGCATCAATTATCTTATTGGACATAACATCCAAAGTGTCAACTTCGGCTAATTGATGAAGTTCACTGGTGCTGAACCAGGGAGGAAGTTTCAGAATCATTTTCAGAATTTTGTTCTGAATCCTCTGAAGTTTTTTCTTCCTGGTTAAGCAACAGCTTGTCCAGATCGGCACAGCGTAAAGCATGGCAGGTCTGAAAATTTGTTTATAAATTAACAGTTTATTTTTGAGACAAAGTCTAGAATTCCTGTTTATAAGTGGATACAAACATTTAATATATTTGTTACATTTAACCTGGATACTTTCAATGTGATCCTTGTAAGTAAGGTTTTTGTCAAAACCAAGTCCAAGATATTTCACTTGATCCTCCCACTTTAAATTTACCTCATTCATCTTTATAATGTGATGACTTTTTGGTTTAAGAAAATCAGCCCTTGGTTTGTGAGGGAAAATAATAAGTTGAGTTTTTGCAGCATTTGGAGTAATTTTCCATTCTTTCAAATAAGAATTGAAAATATCCAAGCTTTTTTGTAATCTTCTTGTGATGACACGAAGGCTTCTGCCTTTGGCGGAGATGCTTGTGTCATCAGCAAAAAGTGATTTCTGACATCCTGGGGGCAAATCAGGCAAGTCAGAAGTAAAAATATTGTATAAAATTGGACCCAAAATGCTTCCTTGAGGGACGCCAGCACGTACAGGTAGTTGATCAGATTTGCTATTCTGATAACATACCTGCAGAGTACGATCCGTCAAATAATTTTGAATAATTTTCACGATATAAATCGGAAAATTAAACCTTTTCAATTTCGCAATCAAACCTTTATGCCAAACACTGTCAAATGCTTTTTCTATGTCTAGAAGAGCAGCGCCAGTAGAATAGCCCTCAGATTTGTTGCTTCGAATTAAATTTGAAACTCTCAACAACTGATGAGTAGTTGAATGCCCAAGGCGAAATCCAAACTGCTCATCAGCGAAAATTGAATTTTCATTAATGTGCGTCATCATTCTATTAAGAATTATTCTTTCGAATAATTTACTAATAGATGAAAGCAAACTAATGGGCCGATAGCTTGAGGCTTCAGCAGGATTTTTATCCGGTTTCAAAATCGGAATTACTTTGGCATTTTTCCAACTACTGGGAAAATATGCCAAATCAAAACATTTGTTGAAAATTTTGACCAAGCAACTTAAAGTTACTTCTGGTAATTTTTTAATTAAAATGTAAAAAATGCCATCCTCACCAGGGGCTTTCATATTTTTAAATTTTTTGATAATAGATTTTATTTCATTCAGATCCGTATTAAAAACTTCATCTGATGAAAATTCTTGTTCAACAATATTCTGAAATTCTATTGAAATTTGATTTTCAATAGGACTCAAAACATTCAAGTTGAAATTATGAGCACTCTCAAACTGCTGAGCAAGTTTTTGAGCTTTTTCCCCATTAGTTAATAGAATATTATCACCATCTTTTAAAGAAGGGATGGGTTTTTGAGGTTTCTTAAGAACCTTTGAAAGTTTCCAAAAAGGTTTGGAATAAGGTTTAATTTGTTCGACATCTCTTGCGAACTTTTCATTTCGCAGGAGAGTGAATCTGTGGTCAATAACCTTTTGCAAATCTTTTTGAATTCGCTTCAGTGCAGGATCACGAGAACGTTGATACTGTCTTCGGCGAACATTTTTCAGACGAATCAGAAGCTGAAGATCGTCATCAATAATGGGAGAATCAAATTTGACTTGGACTTTAGGAATAGCAATATTCCTAGCATCCAAAATTGCATTAGTTAAAGATTCCAAGGCTGAATCAATATCAGCTTTGGTTTCTAAAACAAAATCATGATTTAAATTATTCTCAATATGATGCTGATACCTGTCCCAATTAGCTTTGTGGTAATTAAACACAGAACTATTGGGTCTGGTAACTGCTTCATGAGAAAGTGAAAAAGTTACTGGAAGGTGATCAGAATCAAAATCAGCATGAGTCACTAAAGGACCACAATACTGACTTTGATTTGTCAAAACCAAATCAATTGTTGATGGATTTCTAACAGAAGAAAAGCAAGTTGGCCTATTCGGGTATAAAACCGAATAAAGACCAGAAGTGCAATCTCTGAACAGAATTTTACCATTGGAATTTACTTTTGAATTATTCCAAGATTGGTGTTTGGCATTAAAATCACCGATGATCAAAAATCGAGATCTATGCCGAGTAAGTTTATTCAAATCCCCTTTGAAATAATTTTTATTTTCCCCAGTGCATTGGAATGGCAAGTATGCAGCTGCAATCATAATTTTCCCAAAAGAAGTTTCAAGTTCAATGCCCAAACTTTCAATAACTTTTAACTTAAAGTCACGTAACGTGCTATAAGTCATACTACGGTGGATAACTATTGCAACTCCACCGCCATTTCGATTCATTCGGTTATTAGTTATAACTTTATAATCTGGATCACTTTTCAAATAAGTGCCAGTTTTTAAAAATGTTTCGGTTATAACAGCAACATGCACGTTATGAACTCGTAAAAAGTTGAAAAATTCATTTTCTTTCGCTTTTAAAGAGCGAGCATTAAAATTCATAATATTGATGGAATTACTTAGATCCATGATTAAACTTCAGGGTAAGAACAACATCATTCGCAAATTTTAATCCAATCTGGATTGCTTCCATCATGGATGTAGCATTACTCATTGTTTGAATCAAACCAAACAGTGAGTTTTGCAAAAAAGTCATTTTTTCAAACGTAACATCGCCGAGATCGGAAGATCCCAAAGCGTTGCCAGCAGAAAAATTTTCAAATGAGATTTGAGGTACCTGCCCAATTTCAGAAATATTGGTAGAGGATTTAAAATTCGTGGATGAACCCGAACCCGAAACGACGTTAGCATAAGAAATGCCATTGTTGTTACCTAACTTTTCCACGGTAGAGGTATTTCTAGAATTGTTCGAGTGAGACAGCACGAACGTTTGATTTAAAGATGCAGGTACAACCTGACTTTGAGAAAATTTCGGTTTGGATTTCGGCTGATGCTTAGCACGAGAATCCAAAACCTTTTTTCTGATGGGGCAATCCCAAAAATTTGATTTGTGATTTCCACCACAATTTGCACATTTAAATTGGGTGACTTCTTTCACGGGACAATTGTCCTTGTCGTGAGAAGAATCCCCGCAAACCATGCATTTTGGAACCATGGCGCAATGATCAGTACCGTGACCGAATGCCTGGCAACGCCGGCACTGGGTCAGATTCTGGCCATTACCGCCATGTTTCTTAAAATGCTCCCACTTTACCCGTACATGGAACAAAAACTGAACTTTGTCCAAAAGTTTCAAATTGTTGATTTCATTTCTGTTGAAATGAATCAGATAAAATTGTGAAGTCAAACCAAAGCGAGAAATATTCCCGTTTGATTTTTTCTTCATTGGTATTACTTGGGATGGGGCAAAGCCAAGCAACACCTTAAGTTCGTTTTTGATCTCATCCACCGACAAGTCGTTGGAGAGACCTTTCAAGACCGCCTTGAATGGCCGAGCATTCTTGGTCTCATACGTGTAGAAATTGTGTTTGTGGTTTTTCAAATAACCAACAAAAGTTTGGTGATCTTGTAAAGATTCCGTCAACAAGCGACATTCTCCTCTTCGACCAAGCTGGAACGAAACCTTCAAATTGCAAGTTTCCTTGCAATTCTTCAGTTGCGTTCGAAAGCTGGCCAAATCGGAGACGGAAGTCACAACAATTGGCGGAGCCTTTACTCGTTTCTCGACGGCAGAAGGCTCAGTACGAGGAGAAGGTTCCTTGTCATCAGTTTCGGATAAAACACCGAAACTGTTTGTCAATGGAATTGGAGGATTGACCTCACATTCAGAATCAGAATCAGACCTCAGAAGAGGCTGTTTTCTTTTTCTGTTTCCGTTAGCCGGTTTAGCGTTCAAACGCTTCACCGACGTAACGACCAAATCTTCAGAAGATTTGCGTTTACCTTTGTTTTGACGCATTTTGCAAGCAAAGTTCTCTTAAAAAGATGGCTTTGTTTGTAAAATACAACAAAATTTCAGGTGGGGTTAGTCTTGAAAAGACTGTTTAGAATTTTGGAAAATAACTCAGGTAGTCTTTAAAAAGACTGTGAATTTTGTTTTGAAATAACTCTGAGCTTAGGTAGTAAAAAATACCGCAGCTCTAGTGTCCGTTCACCACGAAGGTTCGCAAGACACTCGATGACTCAAGATTGGATGGACCCAAGGATGGACCAACTCAAGATTGGATTGACCCAAGGATGGACCAAATTGTAACTTCGAGTGAAGATGACCAAGCCAGATCCTGTGTGCATATTCAAGCCTGATTTAGAAATGATGCTTTAAGAAAAAAAAATAATTGACTTTTGATCAAAAATTATTATTTTTTGGAAATCGGCTTTCGTCACACACATAGCACACTTTAAATAGCTATATCTTGGCAATGATGCACTCAAATGTTTTGAAGTTTATGTTGATAATAGTTGAAAACGTATATGTATATGTAACCCCGTAATGTGAAACGGACCAAATGTAAAAAAATGTTTACTTAAAAAAATTACAATATTACAATATGTAAAACTGAAGAATACAATGATCAATTAGAGTTTTTTTTATTTCATGTATTTTTAACATAATCGCAACATTATTTTGTATAAAAGGCATCTTATTGATACAAATTTATAAAACTCTACTAAACCAGAAAATCAAAACAAAATGTGTGTTATTGAAATATTTGAAAATTGTGTTAATGCATAAAAAATAAATTGCTTCTATAATGATAAATTGTTGCTAAAAGATTTATCAACAATTGTTCCTCTAATTTCATCAAAATTATAAGTAATTTTACCTATACCTGAATCGAATGTAAGTTAATTAGATTCATAATCGAGTTAACAAGAATTCGAATCCCGAGGTGGAATCTTTTAAAGTGCAATATTAGTTCTAGGCCCTTCCCAGTCCCAGAAAATTGTGCGTTATAATATTTAAATAAGTATAGATCACCTCAGCAATTCTCTAAGATATCGTTCTTTATTTTTTCAATTTAATTTTTGCATTTTTTGGACCGAGCCACGTAGCCCAGTGGTAACGCTTCCACCTCGTAAGCGGTAGATCGGGGTTCAAATCCCGGCTCGGACCAACACAACTGGTGATCTTGTCCCTTCTGGATTCGATTGCTTAGTAAAGGAAAGGTAGTATCGTCACAAACTGGACCTTATTACGACACCTTAGGAAGAAAAGCTATGGAATGTTAACATTAACCTTAATATGTTAATTAAGTTGATTAATAAACTGTCACCAAATCCGCTTTGTAAGTGCCGGCCCCGATACTCTTCACGGGAAAGAAATTCTAACTTATTTTGTAATTCAGCAGAAACTTTTATGTTGCCTTCGGTATGTCCAAAGAAGCCATTTTGCATCATTAGTTTGTCCATATAATTTTCCATATAAATTTGGCAACTATCCATACAAAAATTATACATGAAAATTTAAAAAAATCTGTATCTTTTGATGGAATTTTTTGATCAATTTGGTTTCTTCGGCATAGTTGTAGGTATGGATAAAGACTACACTGAAAAAATAATGATACACGGTTAAAAATTTTTAAATTTTTAATTATACTCTTTGTCACTAAAACTTGATTTGTAAAAAAAAAAACATTATTTTTAACTTTTTTATTTTCTGGATTGTGTTATGGGCCATCAAATGCCAACTTTTTAAAAATTTCCAGAATTTGCAAAAAATCGTTGTTTGTGTTATGATTTTTTGAATCATTACTGATTTTATTTATATCAAAACATAAGTCGCAAAAATTTGTCAACTCCATTATTCGATGTAAAATTGAATTTGCAATCAAAAAAAATGTTCATAAAGTACACCTTTATCAAGTAAAAGCAATTTTTTGGTAACTTTTTTTTTAAATAGCCGCAGTTTTTAATTTTTTTAATGAGAGCACATGTTTGCCCACTTTTGTAAAAAAAATAATTGAAAAGCTGAGAAAATTCTCTATATTTTGCTTTCCTAAACTTTGTTGATACGACCTTTAGTTGCTGAGATATTACCATGCAAAGATTTATAAACAGCAAAATTGATATTTTCTAAGGCTCTCCCAAACAACCCGAAACGAAAAAACGAAACTAAACTAAACATAAGTTTCAGCCGAATTAAAATATACAAAAAAATAAAATTTAAAAAGTTCCGTAGAGAATTGCTCAATCACCATGAGCCAGTCTAATGAACAGTCTCATAATTGGTAACTTATAAACGGGTTAACGCTTATAACTTATTTTTTGCGAGGATTTCGGATGGGATTCGTACTCGCACCTTTGTATTGGTGGAGTATGGCAGACTTAATTAAGATCATACAGTGGACTCTCTCGTTGTCAATATTGAAAGGACCGTCGAGAGCGGGAGTTATCAAATTAGAGAACGAAAAATCAAAATAATCTATTTAAAGGGACTGACAAATTTATTGACAGCTGATTCAGAAGCAATATTGATATCGAGAAGATCGACAGCCAGAGAATCATATCATAATGTATATGGAAAATTGATAATTTTTACGTTTAGACCACTTTTAAAAACTACGATAAAAAAAATATGTTTGTGTTTTTAAGGAGAACATACCATTTTGATATTTTTGTTAGGATTTTTCAACATCCTTTCCAGAATAAAGTGAGTGAAAAAATCGTTGGATTACTTTCAAATTTTTCTTTTGAAATAGAGAGGGAGAGGGTCGAGTCTAAAACTATTGTGTATTAATCAGCAATTGCCTTATTTCTCATTCCCCTCAGATTCTTGTGCTTGTTTGCCAAATTTTTAGAACTGGTTTCGACAAATCGGGATAAAAGAAGTTTCAATAATGTATCACTTTCGCGCACAAAATTCCCCCTCGGTCTTAAAAAGTGTTCGCAAAAAGTTATTTTTGGACGGATTGCGAAAAAAATGCTGAATCATTCCAGCATTTGCGTCACTGTTTTGGATCACAATCAAGCATAACACTTGTTGACTTCAAGCAAATTGAAACAAGAATGTGGTTGTAAAGTGAAAATTGAGTCCGTAAGTTGTTAATTTTTAAGGTCTTCTAGGCCCCGAGGGTATTTTATATAAAAGATGCAACACTCATTACGTTCAATAAAATTTTTATTAAAATCTATTATTGCACACTTTCACCCCCTGCTTAAAGCTGTCTGCAATGGAAACCCTACAGCTTTCGTGTACATTTTATATCTTAAAGTCTACAAATTATACACATTGTAGCCAATTACACCATTAACTACCATTCTGGTTTGATATCGCTGAGCATGGTATTAAAGTAGCTAATTCATCTGGCTCCTCCGGAACGTGTGTCATCGACGTTAAATAAATCACATACTAATGAACTAATTCTATTCTATCCCCTGAAGCTTGAATTGTTTTCTCTCTCAACTCTCAGAATGCTATTCACCAACACGCAATGTGGCTACTTAAAATGGACAATTTACATACCTCCAGCAAAATTGTGTACTTAGATGCCGACTAGGGGAAAGGGACTTTGAACTGTTTAGTTTATTCTAAGTAGAGACAAACACACGGTTCAATCAACCAACAGTATTATTAACTATTCCTACTCTATTGTACTGAACGCACGTGCCGATGACGTTATAACTGTATGTAATTTAGCTTTGAGCTTTCTTCTATAGGAACGGTTAGGGTGCATCTTCGGCGCACAAAAATGTCTCCCCAAGCTGGGAGGTCGCTACTGAACTCTAGGGGTTAGGGCAGGAAGTTTTCCAAACAGTGCTTCTCCACCTATACGGAGCATCGCTCGGGGCAACATGCTGAAAACAGAAATAAAAAGTTTAGTTTAGCAAAACTCTTTTTAAAATTCAGAAATAAACCTACTCGTAGTACCGTATAAGGAATCTGACCGGTGCCGTGCTGGGGACGATCTCGGTTTTGTTCTCCAAAACCCCTTCCACGATCACATTGGCCACGTACTCGGGAGTGTGCCACGGGATCTGGAGCCCCAGGTCGTGCGTCATAAAGTCCACAAACTGCTTCCGGGTGATGATGCCGGCCGGAAAGACGCAGCTCGTGTGGATGTCCTTCTCCAGCCCGTCCATGTAGAGTTCCTCGTTGAGCGCCGCCATCAGGCCGCGCACGCCAAACTTGGTGGAGCAGTAGCAGATGGTGCGGGCCGACGGTAGGACACCTGGATTACGAAGATGAGGTTAGAAATTAGTTGGGGCTTCCGGTGAGCAGCCTCTGAGTTGAACCAACCTAGCACTGAGCTGATAGCGACAATATGACCACGACGACGTTTAACCATGCCAGCCTTGAATTCTCGGATTGTCTGTGAAAATGTAATGGTTGAAGAAATAACGTAAGAAGCATTTTGATCGTAGTTTGCCTGTCACGTTTCAAATGAATGGTTAGGAATGGGATTGAAAAGGGAAAATAGATTATGACTTGAAAAATTAAAATTAACAGCTAGCCAAAAATATTTCTCGGATATATTAAATTGCGCTAATTTCAATGAAGTGTTAAAGTGCTTTTATCAAATCCAATAATAAAAAATATAAATTCGATCAAAAATAGAAGTGGCCCTAAAAATTACCGCGTTCCTTTATCGTCTCAATCGTTTTATTGTTAAAATTTTCTTTTTACATTATTTTAAGGTTGCTGCTATTTGGATAAATAACAACGATTTTTCATCGTTATTGACATTTAACATGCAACAAGTTGACACAATCACGAAGGTCTTGATGTATTTTTCATGATATCGTATGAAATTTGTAATGAATCTGAATAAATGTTTTTGAATAAAAGTATTTCTAGACTTAAAACCATTAAAACTTAGTTTACTGGTCTATTTTCACAAAATATTTTTTTTAAAAAAAGCGTAGTAATGTACGGGGTACGTTGACAAATTTGGAGTGAGGCTAAATGTGTAAATTTATATTTTTTTGAATTTGTTAAAAAAATATGCGTTAGTTCACATTTTCCACATAAATTGAACTTGAATTCATTTCTTCATTCGATATATCGAGAACATTCAACACAGTAAAAAAAAAGTGATACAGACAGCATTTTGATATTTTAAAGGTACACATTTTTTTTCTAATTTTGTAAACTTGAAATTACATAGAATGTATCGAAAGTTTAACTTCGCTGATGTAATTTTGCTTAGTTTCTATTGTAAAATTACTTTTATTTTCGAATGGATTTTCTGTCAGAAAAGAATTTTTTCATTCAGGATCCTTTAGGAAGTCCAAGTATGGAGTGTAATGAGTTTTTATTTTATTTTTATTTTATATTTTGATTGTCAACTAATCCTCGGTCCTAACCTGGTCGTAGCACCTAAAAAGACCTAATAAAAAATAAGTTATGAATAAAACAAAAATCCTTTAGGAAGATTGACTGCGCTAGGGTCTGATTAGATTAGATTAGAAAAGAATGTTTTCATCTTTTTTATGTTACTTCAATATTAACACAAACATTTAGGTAAAAGTACATTAAAAATAGATTAATTTACATCTACGTCTCCTGGCTTTTCAATTATCCATCCTACGATATTGAACATGGTTTTGATCAAAACATCTGAAATCGGACAGCAAAAAAGTATAAACAACAAAACTGCCCATCATTGAAGAAACGGCTTATATCCAATTTTGGCAAATTCGAGATACTGTCATGCCTCGGTTTAGCACCGCATATGGGGGATGCAAAACCGAGGCGTGCATAAGTGAAGCACATAGCTTATGGGTTTTTCATACCCAAGTAACATTTTTTTCCAGGGGGACCGCGGTAGGATAAAATTCTCTTCAAAACTTCTTCAGGAGTTTGGAAGAGTACTTGAAGAGAGTTTTATCCTACCGCGGTCCAAACTGCTATGTTGTAGCTATCTTGAAGAGCTCTTGTAGAACTCCTGGAAAAAATGTTACTTGGGACATTTCGATAATAATAACACAAATTCTTAAACATTCTCAAAATTTTCAAAATCTGCGGATTTTCGAAAAAATACTCAAAAATTCCAGTGATTTAAAATATGGGTATCAAATGATCGGGATTTTTAATACATTTCGAAAAAAATAACACAAATTCATAAAAAAACTCAAAATTTTCAAACACTACGGATTTTTGAAAAAATACTCAAAATTTCAGTAATATTTAATTTGTTTATTAAATTATTTGGATTTTTCATACATTTCGGATATACTAACATTTTATTTAAAAACTCAAAATTATCATAAAACTACGTATTTTTCAAAACAAAAAAAAATACTCTAAATTTTAGTATTTCACAATGTGGGTATCAAATGATCGGGATTTTTTCATAAATTTTGAAAATAATAACACATATTCCTGAAAATGCTCAACATTTTCACAAAACTACGGATTTTCGAAAAATACTGAAGATTTCAGTAATTTTCAATATGGCTATACAAATATCGAGATTTTTTCATACACTTCAAAAATAGTAACAAAACTTTTTGAAAATGCTCAAAATTCTCATAAAACTACGTATTTTTGAAATTATTGACTACGGATTTTCGAAAAATACTGAAGATTTCAGTAATTTTCAATATGGCTATACAAATATCGAGATTTTTTCATACACTTCAAAAATAGTAACAAAACTTTTTGAAAATGCTCAAAATTCTCATAAAACTACGTATTTTTGAAATTATTGTTAGTGCAATATGGGTATCAAATGATCGGGATTTTTACATACATATCGAAATTCATATTGTTTTATTAAAAGTTCTAAAAAAAATCCCAAAAGTACGAATTTCGAAAAAATACTCATAATTTCATTTATTTACAATATGGGTATCTAATAATCGGGATTTCCCAAACATTTCGAATGTAATAACACAAATTTTAGAAATTACTCGAAATGTAACTAATGTAAAAAAACTTAAGTTTTGTTTATTTTTTCAAAAACACGTAGTTTTCTTAAAATTTCGAGCATTTTCAAAAAATGTTACCCTTATAGCAATAACAATAATTGCATTTTGAACACAGGAAAAATACGTATTTTTGTAAAAAAAAAAATCATGTAATTAAAACTGCAACGGATATCTGACATCATCCCGATTCTAAAACATTATAATTTTTAAATGTTTGGAAGATATTTCATAGGATTATAGCCAATGTCTCCCATATATCCAACATCCCATAAGCTCTGTGCTTCAGTAAAGCACTGGGTCGTGCTTAACCGAAGCAGCTGTACGAATCAAAACCGGGGCAGTGCAAAACCGGAACATTACTGTAATAATCGGATTTTCAGCTATGGACAGAAAAGCTCGTTGATAAAGGCAACTAACTTACTAACTAATTAAATATATAAAGATCACTCAATTGAAGTAGGTGGATTTTCATTATCTTTAGATAATTGGTTATTTTTTCTGTCTTTAAACATCCTGTTTGAAACTTTTGACTTCATCCAACTGAGATTTGATTGCATATCTTTGGAAGTACTTTTTTATCGAGCGACAATTAGGACCGTAAGATGGAATGCATTTGAACAAAACGGGCACAATTTTAAAATAAAAACTAACTTTTGTTCTTAATACCAAAGTCACCCCATCTCACGGTACGGACCACGACTGGTGGTTTATCGAAAACATAATTTCCCAATCGGCTCCACCAGCCTTAAAAACTGATTGACTATTTTCGCAATAACAACATTTTTTTTCCGATACCCTGCCTGGTGCCTATGCGAACATACTGTCAAGGTTAATGTTTCACTGGACACTGCACAGCGCAACAAAAAAGTTGTCCACTTTGCAAAACTGTTCTTCTGTAATCGCGATAACTGCCAACTCAACCGCAAACGCACATTTGAAACTGATTCAAATGAGGTGCGTGAACTTTCGTTGATTTTACAATTTAAGTGTTTTCCGAAAAGGGAAAATTCTAATTAAGTTATTAAGTTTACACTGCACTGGTCGTTTGCGGATCGGTGTCATCGACTTTGTATGCCAAGCGCCACCGTGGCGTCGTTCGACCACAAATTTGTTTGCATTAATGCAACACTGCCCAGCTTGACCTTCCGAAGTCAATTGTGCCGGTTTGCGTCTCCGCTGAGCTGGAGCCACCCATCGTACATGCACACGTGAAGCCACGAGGGTAATTAGATTCGTTTGCTAATCGATCAACGGCACCAGATGTTTAATGGTCACACCACGGCATTATGGGTGATATTAAAGGTAAAGGATCGCCAGCATTTCTGATTTTTTACTTGGCTAAAATTGTTATAAAATCACCTTTTCACTTTAAGATTAACGTGATCTAAACGTTTTAAATTCAAAAAGTTCAAACAAAATAAAAATTATTTCCGACTCCAGTTTTCCGGTTCTCCGGTTTGCCCATTGTGCATAACTGTTTCAAGTTCAAGCTTGCAACAATACCTACCCAAAAGTGGGACACCAAATTGACGCCCAATATCCGCTGCACGTCCTCGGGGGTTCCCTCCGAGAGGGAAAGCATGGCCAACAGGCCAGCATTGTTGACCAGCACGTCAACGGGTCCCAGAGATTGCTCGATGTCCTGTCTGAGCTGTGCCACCGATTTGTGGTCCGCAACGTCCACCTTGAATGCATTGGCCTTGACACCTTGCTGCTGCAGTTCCTTGGCCGTTTTCTGAGCACTGATCAGATCAATGTCCGCGACCGCCACGGAGCAACCTTCCTTGGCGAACCGTTCACAGAGAGCCTTCCCGAGTCCGTTCGCACCACCCGTCACCAGAACCACCTGGCCCCGGATGGACTTCTGCTGGGCGGGTAGAAACAGGCGCACAAAGTTCACCACGTAAAACTGCGTGCACATCGCTAGGAACTTGACCAGTTTTGGTACGACTTCAACCAGCACGAACTTCACTTGCTTCTCGAACCGTTCATAGCTGAACGGAGTCGATTTCCGCTTCTTGGGCCGATCACTCGCTAGGGCCGGTTCGTACTGACCGTCCTTATGCTTAAAGTACTGCTCTTGGAACGCCATCGCACGAATGCTACTGAACACACTTAGAACACACCACGTTGTCGACAACCGAATGACCCGGCACTGTGCGCGGTTTGAGCGCAACTGAGTCGATGAGAGCTGCAACGGCTCTACCGTACCTTCAAATATAATCTGCGTCTAACGTCTTACAAAGCCAGTGGCGACGCACGCGCATGTACGACGGAGAATGTCCACTTTGAACGGGTGAGATTTAGGACTGAGCAGGTTCTGGGCACGTTCTAGCTTCCTCCAATCACAAAAGTTAGCTACCGGATTCGGATAAAAAGTGGAAAACTAAGTAAGTTGAACTCTATGGCAAAGGTGGAGGTCGGTCGCTTCGACATGACAGCACATTTCTTCTAATGTATTAAATATCTTGTTAAAGCTTACCTAATGGTAAATGAGCGTGATCATTAGTGATTGGAGAAATTATTTGTGTAAGACACGCTTGTTAACACTAAACGCATTATGTCATCTTATTATCTTCTGAATGTAAAGTATTGTCTTGGGACTTTTCTTAACTTATGGTTGATGAAAATTTTTTAGATTTTTTTTTTTTAATATCACCTTTTCGTTCGGGCATTTTTTTCTGAAATGGATAAATAAATTAAAATTATCACCACCACTTTTAAAAATCACATGTTAATGAAGTAAATTTCATAGCCATGTCTCATTCAATTGAGAGATCGCCTATGATTTTTTCATTCAGTACAATGATAGTTTCTTGCCTCGAAAATGAGTTTATTGGTGTCAAAATATTACTTTCTTCACACACATAATAAAAAAATCCATTTCATTATACAGCAATTCCCCACGAAAACAGCATGATTCGAAAAAAAAGTTCTCCGATCGGGCTCAAAATTCAAAATTCATTAGGGTGACCTACACCGTGTTAGGGTGGTCAAAAAGTGGCATTTTTTTCATTTTTTTGTTTAAAAAAAAATCATAAATCCGCACCATTTCAACCGATTTTAGCTGTCTTGGGCGCAAACGACGGGGTATTAGATAGGCTTCTAAGGTAAAATAGTTTTTTTTGTTTATAACTTATTTTTATTAGGTCCTTTTAGGTGCTGTGACCGAGGATCGTTAAATAACTAATATTTATATAAAAAAACAACTCCTAACTTCATACTTGGAGATCATGTAACTGACCAGGGTTCTTGGTCCAAGCGGGTCTTACAGGTCTCGAACCTGCCGATGTACTCGGAGAAAATGCCCCACAGCTCAGCCGAACTGTAGAGCACCTCCCCGGCTTCCTCCTTCGTGGCTCCACCGTCTCGGGAGCCACTGCTTCCTTGGCTTTTTCCTGCGGGGCGAGGGCGATCCTTCGATTTTCCGTCCGGAACTGCGCCCGGCAGCGGAGGGAACTCCGCCGGCGTAAACGCCGGAACTGCTGGACTCTGCTTCTCCGCCTTCCTTGCCGGCGGTTTCGGTTTCGACGTCTGCTGGCGCCTCCGGATGAAGTCCGCACGCTTGGGCAGCTGCGGTCCGTGGCTTCGTGGGCTCCAGAGCAGTTGGCACACCGCTTCGGCTCGGCTTCTAGGACTTTGCACTCGTCCCTCTTGTTTTCAGATTGGTGTATCCCTTGGGGAAGACCACAATGTACGGAGTTTCGTCCACGGTGGACTTTTCCTTCCGCTTGATGACATGCACCTCCAGCGCGTCCAGCTTGAGATCTCTCTTCAGCAGATACTTGACCTCGTCCGGTTTCAGTTCATCAGGTAAACAACGAAGAACTACCCGATGATTTCGTTCGCTCCGCCGTTCGTGGGTGTACAATTCCACTTTCTTCTTCTTGAGGAGCTCTTGCAACTTGTCAAAATCTTTGACAGAGAAGCAGGTCACCTTGGTTCCAAATCGGGTTAGTTTGTAAATCGGGTTGAAACCAAATTTACAACTATCCATTATTGCCACGAGCTTGTAAAAATCCGTGGTGCTCTTCACCACCAAAGGTGGTTGCTTTTGTTTACCTGCCGACTGGCTGGATGCTGGAACCGCGTCTCCTCCTCCTGCTGGGATGGCATTGTTGTTGTTTTTGTTTTCCACTAGCGGGCTGAACTTGTTGTTATTGAGCACATTCTGCTCCACTTTTCCTTCTCCGACGACAGCTTCGGTGATCTCTGGGGTCTTCTTCCGCTTCCGATTTCCAGGGATGAGTTGGAAATCATCCGTCTCGGAGGTCTCTTCCACCTCCATCTGTCAAACAACTCGAGGCACGATGCCTTTAGCGCGCACGTCACACACGTCTACTCTCTCGGAGCTGTCAGAGCCAAGTCAAGGTAAAATAGTTAAAAGTTTCAAATATCTAGCCTAACATTTGAAGAGGTCAAATTAAATCTTAAAATGCTATTTTGAAGGTCTCGGGACCAAAGAGCCTATGCCTGAAAGTATTTTTTATCAGATTCCTCGTAATTTTTTACATAACATATCAAAAAATGGAGAAGTTATGTTTTCAATATTCTGAGCTACGAATTTTTGAAAATAAAAATTAGGGTTATCGATGTGTCGCGCGTAAAAACGGAAAAATAACGAAAATGGCAAAGAATCAAGTTTTTTCACTAAAACTGCGATAACTTTAAAATTTAACAGCATGATTTGGGGGTTCCTTGGCTGAAATACATCGTATC